>NC_047146.1:2638546-2648546 GCF_009829125.3 Periophthalmus magnuspinnatus
TTTCATTCAGATTTTCAGTTTGTTTTCTCAGTTTGAGCGACTTTCAGGATAAACTGTTCTGAGTCGCACAAACTGGTTTCTTTTGATAAGAAGGAAAAATTATGACACTATGACACTGAATAAATATTGAAGTTTCAGTTTGTTTAGGCAAAAGTTTTAGTTTTGAAGGAGCTTTTCCACGAGGTTAAGTGTAAAGGAGCGAGCGCTTAGCAACACTGTCAATCAAACCTGTTGCTAACGCTGTCGAGAGCGACGTCGGAGAAAGAAGGCCGTCGATTTGTTTGTTATTTATGTTTATATCTTGATTTATGGACAACAATAGCAGAATAAAAACACCAGGATCTGTCGTAACGTCTGAGGGATCAAAGATACAAACTCGGAGTAAAGTTTTAACAGAGTTTATCACAAACACGAGGATGTGAATGCTGGATGGAGGAGCGCGTCGTAGGAAGCCGGTTCGGAAGCGGAGGGATTCAAACCGGTCATAGGAAGCTGGACCAGAGACGGAGGGGTTCAAACCAGTTATAGAGGAAGTTTGGTCGGAGACAGAGGTGCTTGAACCGGTCGTAGGAAGCTGGGTCAGAGGCGGAGGTGTGGAGGTTTAGCCATGATGCTAGTCGGCTAGGCTAGCTCAGGCTGAACCGAGAGATAGAGAGATGGAGAGATAGAGAGATAGAGGGGCTTAATCCACCAAGTGCGGAGCGATAGAAGCTGAATGAAACTTCGGAGGTTTAATGAAGTATTCAGGCACTAGAGTAGATGTTAGAAACTGCTTTTAAAACTGTAAGGATTCGTGGATTAACAATTTCAGGAGAGAGACGCTAGAGACGCTAGATATACAACTCACAAAACAGAATGTACTCACCCGGAAACGATGTCAGATCAGTCGCCTTTTCAGAGCCAGAGTCTCCGCCCACATCCAGGTACAGAAGGGACAGGATCATGTAGAGGGTTAAAACGAACGTTTAAGACCAAAATGAGTCTGACAGCAGCAGAGACAGAGAGAGGGGACACAAAACAAAAAATAAACTCAAAATAACAAAATAAATAAATAAATAAAATAAAAAACTTAAAATAACTAAAAAAAAAAAAGAAAAAAAAATAATAAATCAGTCAATAAATCAAAATAACAAAAAATGGAAAAAATAAACTTAAAATAACCAAAAAATAGTCAAAATAACAAAAAAAGTAAAAAAACAAAAAACAAAAACAAAAAAAACAATAAAAAAAACTCAAAATAAAAACTTAAAAATTAAACTCAAAATAACAAAAAAAAGTAAAAAATAAAATAAAATAAAAAATAAATAAAATTAAAAAACTCAAAATAACAAAAAAAAAAGAAAAAAAGAAAAAAATTGAAAATAAACTCAAAATAAAACTCCAGGATCATGTCGAGGTTTAATCTGAACATTTAAGACCAAAATGAGTCTGAAGCAGCAGAGACAGAGAGAGGGGACAGTTTTTCAATAGAAACTGAATTGAGTCAATGGAGCAGGAAGTGCGTCCATGATCGCTTCCTGTTTTGGCTAGCAGGTTAGCTATGTCCATTTATGTTTACAGTCTATGTTTAAGTGTCTTGCCCAAGGACACAACGACATCATTCGTCTGTGCAGCTAAAATGTGATTTAAACATTTTACCATGGAATATTTTAAAATGTCTCTTCCGTTTTTAGACGACAGAATCTCATTTTTAAACAATTATTCAAAGTATTTGCTGTAGCACCATAATTTAAATCACAGAAACTCTAAATTTATACTTTTTTTTTTTTTTTTACTCTTTTTCTTCTCAGTTTTAAATAAAAGTTTTCAAAATCAGTTTTCAAAATTCGGTTTAAGCTGCACTTTTTTACGGATCTGCTTGTCTCCATGGAGATGTCATTGCTTTGTCTGGAATGTTCCGCTGCGCAGCATTAAACGACTATTTCTGTGAAGATGGCGCCGTACGGATCAGGTTACACGTCAGATCTGTGGAGAGGCAAGTCCGTTACGTTTTTTTTCCCCCAAGGCATTTCTGAGCAATAAAAACACCTGCACTTGAATAAATGTAAGATTTATATTTGTTTAAAGCCTTAATGCTTAATGTTTCACGCAAAGCAACAACATCGCCATGGAGACAAGCGCCAGGAAAGTTCCGCACTGCAGCTTTAATCTCTAAACTGGTCATAAACAGGTGAACAAACGACACGAAGGCACAGTTTAAAGGGGATTCATAAACTTTATAAATACATCCAACAGTATTTAAATTACAAGAGAGTGAGGACCTCGTGAGGACCTCGTGAGGACCTCGTGAGGACCTCAGAGCGTGAACAACATTTAAAATATAAGTTATAGAACGTGAAATCCCATAATGCAACAGGACCTTCCGACAGGTTTGTGCTTAAATATCACTCACACTTTATGGATCGTTATGGACGACCGGGACATGGAGGGACAGCGGGACAATCTGGACATCGGTGGATAAATATTTACATGACATTTTGGTGTTTTAGTTTAGTTTCCTTGATGCAAATAAAAGTGGACAGATGAATGGACACGTAAACACCAGAGATGGGACAAGAGCGACAGGATTTATCGATTTATCGCAGAAGTAACGATGAGAAGAATCGTGTGTCGTCCATTTTGTGAAATCGTATCCGTGACTTTTATCAAAGAAAAAATAAACATGTTTCTTTTCATCGCTGTTGTTTTTTGTTAAGAACTAACGATGCACCGATACAGCTTTTCAGTCTCGAGATCAATACTTTGACTTTAAGTCGCTCTGGAGTATAAGTCGTACCGGACTATAAGTCGCTCTGGAGTATAAAGTCGCTCTGGAGTATAAGTCGCACTGAAGTACAAGTCGCTCCGAAGTATAAGTCGCTCTGGAGTATAAGTCGCTCCGAAGTATAAGTCGCTTTGGAGTACAAGTCGCTCTGGAGTATAAGTCGCTCCTGAGTATAAAGTCCCTCTGGAGTATAAGTCGCTCTGGAGTATACGTCTCACCGAAGTATAAGTCGCTCTGAAGTATAAGTGGCACCGGAGTATAAGTCGCTCCTGAGTATAAGTCGTACCGGAGTATAAGTCGCTCTGGAGTATAAGTCGCTCTGGAGTATAAGTCGCTCTGGAGTATAAGTCGCTCTGGAGTATAAGTCGCTCTGGAGTATAAGTCGCTCCGGAGTATAAGTCGCTCTGGAGTATAAGTCGCACAAGCCAAAAAATACATAATAATGAAGAAAAAACATATATTTCACATATAAATCTCATCTGAGAATAAGTCGCAGCCCTGGACAAACTATGAAAAAAAAAAACATGACTTAAAATCCGTAAAATACAGTAGATAAAACGTCTTTAAACAGAGAATTTAAAGGTCCTATATTACACAAAACTGACTCTTATGAGCTTTAAGTCATGATATAACGCTGTTTCCTCCTTAAAAACAGACCTGGAGTTGTGTTTTGTTTCATTATTATTAGTCTGTTACATCTCCACAGCTGAAAACGCTCTGTTCCACCTTGTGATGTCATCAAGTGGTAGTTTTCAAGCTTTTAACAGCTCATTTTACATTTAGGTCAGTAGAGATAAGTGGCGATTCCAGGTGTGAAACGATCCAGATGATTCTATAAATGAAGGTGTGTGGAGTTTAAAAACACAGCGGAGCACTTCCTGTTTCCTGTATCACCACATGATGACATCACAAGGTGGAACAGAGCGTTTTCAGTTTGAGAGAAGAGCTCAGCCTAAATCTGCACGTTGGTTTGTGCGTTAAATGTGTGTGAAAAAAAAAACACAACTCCAGGTCTGTTTGTGACGAGGAAACGACATTAAAACAGATCAGAAAACAGTGTAACACAAACCCTTTAATTTTATGCTAAATTTCGAAATCTGGTGGAAGAAAATGGATGAAAACCGACGATGTCCCAGCGCTGAGGTCTCTGTAAAAGTGCGCCCTGAACCTGCCGCAGTTTAAAGGGATACAGGATTTAAATAGATCTATAATATTAAACATTTAAGTCTTTTTTTTGTGTTTTTTTTTACATGGCTTTAGTAAAATACGTCTCTGCTGCAGCTCGGTCCACAGCTGTAGTGTTCAGGCCGACGGGACGTCGAGGGAGGACTTCAGGTCGGTCCAACGAGGTTCATCTGGTATTTGAGATGATAATAGTCCTGAAGAGGTCAGACTGCAGGTGGCGCTGTCGTCCTCCCCCCAGCGGAAGGAAGACAGAGCCCAAACCTGCTTAAATGAGCCGACCAATCACGTTACAGCAGAAATGAGTCTATGTTTATATCAAGTTAGAGTACTAGTCCAGTTTTAGTCCTGGTTTAGTCCAGTTTCAGTCCTGGTTTAGTCCTGGTTTAGTCCAGTTTTAGTCCAGTTTTAGTCCAGTTTTAGTCCTGGTTTAGTCCAGTTTTAGTCCAGTTTTAGTCCAGTTTTAGTCCAGTTTTAGTCCTGGTTTAGTCCAGTTTTAGTCCAGTTTTAGTCCAGTTTTAGTCCAGGTTTAGGCCAGTTTAGGTCTTGGTTTAGTCCAGTTTTAGTCCTGGTTCAGTCTTGGTTCAGTCCTGGTTTAGTCTTGGTTTAGTCATAACTTAGTCCTGGTTTAGTCCCAATTTTGTCCTGATTTAGTCATATTTTAGTTCTGGTTTAGTTCTGGTTTAGATCTGGTTTAGATCTGGTTTAGTCCTGGTTTAGTCCTGGTTTAGTTCTGGTTTAGTTCTGGTTTAGTTCTGGTTTAGTCCTGGTTTAGTTCTGGGTTAGTCCTGGTTTAGTTCTGGGTTAGATCCCGCTAGATCCATTTTAAGGAACCGAGTATAAAGTTTAAACCACTTTCTGACCCGGTTTAAGTCCAGGTCGCCCAGAAATAGTCCAGGTTTATTCTATCTTTATCTTTAAGTTCAGGTTTAGATCTGGTTTAGTCCTGGTAAATAGTCCAGGTTTAGTTGAGATTTAGTCCTGTTTGAATCCTGTTGGATCCATTTTAGAGACTATAAATTAAAATCACTTTTTGACCTGGTTTAGTCCAGGTTAAGTCCAGATTTAGTACTGGTTTAGTCTTGGTTTAAATCTGGAGTAAAAAGGTTTAGACCAGGTTAAGTCCAGGTTTATACCCAGTGTAGCCCAGAAATAGTCCAGATTTAGTCCAGGTTTAGTCCACAGTTAGATGAAGTTTAGACCAGCGTTAAACCAGCATTAGACCAAGGTTAGTCCAGATTTGGTCCAGGTTTAGTCTAGGTTTAGACCAGACTTCATCCAGATTTAGTCTATGGTTAGACCAGGTTTAGATCATGTTTAGTTCTGGTTTAGTCCTTGTTTAGTCCAGGTTTAGTCCAGGTTTAGTCCAGGTTTAGTCCATCTTTAGCTCACAGTTAGACCAGGTTTAGATCCTGTTTAGTCCAGATTTAGTCCAGGTTTAGTCCAGGTTTAGTCCAGGTTTAGTCCAGGTTTAGTCTACGGTTAGACCAGGCTTAGATCAGGTTTAGTTCTGGTTTAGTCCTGATTTAGTCCAGGTATAGTACAAGTTTAGTCCAGGTTTAGCTCACAGTTAGACCAGGTTTAGATCCGGTTTAGTCCAGATTTAGTCCAGGTTTAGTCCGGGTTAGACCAGCATGTGGATCTCGTTGTATTCATCTCGACCGTCTTCAGCAAAGTTGGGGGAGTCTTCATCACAGTCGAGCTAAAAACACACAACTGTTAAAAAACAGACACCAGACACACACAGGGAGGGCATCTGACACACAGGGAGGGCATCTGACACACAGGGAGGGCATCTGACACACACAGAGACAGAGGAGGAGAGGAAGAAGAACTGAGAGAGAGGGAGAAGGAGGGAGGGAGAGAGAGAGATAACGAGAGGGGGACAGGGGAGAGAGAGAGAAAGGAGAGAGACGAGGGGCAGAAAGGGAAGAGAGAGGGATAGGGAGGTAGAGTGAGAGAAGGGCGGGGTGTGCAGAGAGAAACAGAGAGAAGGAGATACATCAGAGAGAGAAAGAGACGGGGGGCAGAAAGGGAAGAGAGAGGAAGACAGTGGTGGCAGAGAGAGAGAGAAGAGAGAGAGAAAGGAAGGGGCAGAGAGAGAGAGGGGAGAGAGGAGAGAGAGAAAGGAGGGGGCAGAGAGAGAGAGAGAGGGGAGAGAGGAGAGAGAGAAAGGAGGGGACAGAGAGAGAGAGGGGAGAGAGGAGAGAAAGAAAGGAGGGGAGGAGAGAGAGAGAGAGGGAGGGGAGAGGGGACAGGAAGGAGAAAGGGAGAGAGAGGAGGGTGTAGAGAGAGATAAAGAGAGATAGAGAGGAGAGAGAGAGATGGGGCAGTAAGGGAAGAGAAGGAGAGAGCTGGGAGGCAGAGAGAGGGAGAGAGGAGAGAGTTGGGGCAGAGAGAGAGAAACGAGAGAGAGAGGAGAGTGAGAGCGAAAGAGTAGAGAATGGAGAAGGGAAAAGAGAGAGTGAGGATAAAGAAAGAAGCAAGAGAGAGAAAAGGCAGAGAAGAAAGTACGAGAGGGAAAGAGTGAGATGGGAAGAGAGAGAGAGAAAGAGAGAGTGGGAAAGAGAGAAGAGAGAAGGACAGACAAGACATTTAGAAAGGGAAGGAGAGAGAGAGACAGAAAAGAGAATGGAGCAAGGGTGAAGGAGAGAGATAAAGGGAGGAGGGGGCAGGGGGAGAGAAAGGAAGCAAAAGAGAGAGATGTGAAAGAGAGAGGGAGGGAGAGAGATGAGGAAGGAGAGAGAAGAAAGAAAGGGAAGAAGGAAGGATAGAAAATAGAGAGAGACAGAGAGAGAGGGAAAAGAGGAAGGAGAGAGATGTATAGAGAAACGGTGGGAGAGAGAGAAAGAGGGGAGAAAGAAAGAGCAGAAGAGGGCAGACACAGGCAGAACATGCAAACTCCACACACAAACACTCGTCTTTATTTCTATTTTATTTTTTTTTTAACTTTCTCGACTCCGTTCTTTTGCTTTAGAGAGTCCGGTTTACACTCACGGCCTGCAGCTCGCGCTCGTGGAAGATTCTGGACAGAACGACTCTCCTCAGAGGAACCGTCATGATCAGGACGAACGGGAACGCCAGGGACGCCACCGTGGACTTCACTACCCACAATGCAACGATGCAGGCCAGCTGGATGATGGTAAACATGTTCATACGCCAAGTCCGCACCTGCGCCGAGAGACGAGCGAGAGAAATCACACGTCTTTTATCTGTCCATACGACGGGAAAAGTCACATTAAACTCATAGTCGTTTCAGCGTGAGCTCCCCCTGCAGGTGAGTGTTATAAGTGCAGTTTGGGTCAGATACACACACTTACGTAATAGTTATGAGAACTTTTGCCACGCCCCCTTTTGAAGTCGACCAATCAATGTGCAGGACATGTGTTTGGTCCTACAAATTTGATCCTCTTTAATATTTCATTTCCAGATCCAGGTCAAAGGTCACATTTTAAACACAAAAGCGCAGCGTTAGAGAAAAGACTGAAACTATGAACTGTTAAAATAATCCAAAAATGGCAGAATTATTATAAAAATGTGAGTTAATCTGGGGCTGGTCCTGAGACGAGTTTAAATTGACAGGAGTTTGCTGTTGTTGTGGCTCCATCTGGTGGACGCTCACTGTAATAACATCCATCAATTATTAATAAATATAAAAGACTGATTTATTTTTTTCAACTAAGAAAATTTTATGTAGTTTTTTCAGGGATAATGGAGATTAATCAGTTTAAAAATATAAAATTAAATATACAAAAAGCCATCATTATGCTCATTATAATGTCCATGTCTATAAAACTACAGATGAAAGTTTAAGTTATAAACAATAATAAAGGTCTGATGATAAGAATCTCCAAGTTATTCAAAGACAAAGACAAAATGAAGCAAATCAGACTAGTCTTTAACATAAGTGCAGATTTTCAAATGGTCTAAAGTCCTCAAAATGGCGACTAAAAAGAGGAAACTCAAACCTCTGAACATTGCTTCCTTTTTTTTTTTTTTTTCAATTATTAATCATTATCTGGATTTTTTTTTTTTGTTTAGTGACGTATATATAATCTGGATGGTGTTTTTTTTTTTTTTTTTCTTTTTATACCTTAGTGACCTATAAATGATCCGGATGGTGTTTTGTTTTATACCTTAGTGATGTATAAACGATCCAGATGTTTTTTTTATTTTTTTTATTTTTTTACCTTGGTGACGTATATATGAACCGGATGGTGTTTTTTATTTTTTATTATTATTATTTTTTTTATACCTTTGTGACATATATATGATCCGGATGGTAGTTTTTTATACCTTAGTGACATATATATGATCCGAATGGTAGTTTTTTATACCATAGTAACATATATATGATCCGGATGGTGGTTTTTTATACCTTAGTGACATATATATGATCCGGATGGTGTTTTTTTTATACCTTTGTGACGTATATATGATCCAGATGGTGTTTTTTAATACCTTAGTGACATATATATGATCCAGATGGTGTTTTTTTATACCTTTGTGACATATATATGATCCGGATGGTGGTTTTTTATACCTTTGTGACATATATATGATCCGGATGGTGTTTTTTTTTATACCTTAGTGACATATATATGATCAGGATGGTGTTTTTTTTTATACCTTAGTGACATATATATGATCCGGATGGTGGTTTTTTATACCTTAGTGACATATATATGATCAGGATGGTGGTTTTTTATACCTTTGTGACATATATATGATCCGGATGGTGTTTTTTTATACCTTTGTGACATATATATGATCCGGATGGTGGTTTTTTTTATACCTTAGTGACATATATATGATCCGGATGGTGGTTTTTTATACCTTAGTGACATATATATGATCCGGATGGTGTTTTTTTATACCTTTGTGACATATATATGATCCGGATGGTGGTTTTTTATACCTTAGTGACGTATATATGATCCGGATGGTGCTTGGCGGGCGTCACCATGAGCGTGATGCGTTCGTACAGCTGGATCCCGGTCAGAGAGGTCACGCCCATATAAAGGAAGATCCCGAACAGCACGGACAACGGGATGAGGCGGAGCACATCGGTCATCACGATGGACAGACCTGAACGAGACAGAGACAAGAGAACACGGAGCACATGACTTAAAAACATGACTAAAACAGAAACTCGTCCATTTCAAACGTTTTGCAGTCGTCCAAAGCAGTTTCTCACTCACCTTACGCATTCAGAGCATCGTAATGACTCACCATGATGAGTTTATAAGCACTTTATATGACTTTCAGAGAACAGCGTAAATTTCCTACTTATCGGACAATAAAACACTTAATAATCAGCAGCAGAGAGCACACAGTGGACTCATTTTGACCTGAATATATCTGTACAGGGACAAATATAACATCTTTACCATCCCCTTTAATGCTTTTAAATATTCATGTATTGATACGTACTGGTATTTTTGTTTTGTTGTAATCTTTCCGTCCTGTTTTAGTCCTGGTTTAGTCCTGGTTTAGTCCTGGTTCAGTCCTGGTTTAGCCTTGGTTTAGTCCTGGTTTAGTCCTGGTTTAGTCCTGGTTTAGTCCTGGTTCAGTCCTGGTTTAGTCCTGGTTTAGTCCTGGTTCAGTCCTGGTTCAGTCCTGGTTCAGTCCTGGTTCAGTCCTGGTTTAGTCCTGGTTTAGTCCTGGTTCAGTCCTGGTTCAGTCCTGGTTCAGTCCTGGTTTAGTCCTGGTTTAGTCCTGTTTCAGTCCTGGTTCAGTCCTGGTTCAGTCCCGGTTTAGTCCCGGTTTAGTCCTGGTTTAGTCCTGGTTTAGTCCTGGTCCTTACCCACGAGCACAGACACGAGCATCCCGGTGACCCTTTGCTCTTTGACCTCTTGGATCATGGGTTTCTCTCCGGGGGCGGTGGCTTTGCTCATGACGGTCAGAGCGTTGACGTGAGTGACCGAGCGGACGGTCGCCGCCGTGAGCCACGGGAGACCGAACAGAGGACACACGGCGCCGAGGATCACGATCAGGAGGAGGTCCAAGTGGAACCCAGAACCTTTGACCAAACGGCGCTCTTTTTTACTCACT